>NC_054828.1:9765898-9770322 GCF_018345385.1 Vulpes lagopus | reverse complement strand
CTATGTTAGGTGCCCGAAGAGGTTGTGTGAAGAGCATGTGGAAGTGACAGGATTGTCCTCAAGTGTATCTGATTCTCAAGCTGACATTGCAATCGTCCCTGTTCAATGAGAGTGTAGCCGGTCCTAGCTCCCAATCAAAGAGTCTAGCAGAACATCTGCTCCTGCAAAGCATACACACTTCCGACAGTTGGAGCTTATGACAGTTCCCCTCCCACAATCCTGCGCTGCACCGTACACCGTACTCCCGAACAGGCCTAGCCCCGATGCATGCCTGATGTGTTGTGGAGGGTACAGTGGAAAGTCCCGGCCCACAAGGACTAGTGCAATCCAAGCTCAACCACAGCGAATTCATCGTATTCCTGTGTGAGCCGGGTGCGAATATCCTAAGTGCCATACAGAGAAGCTAGAGCTGAACGCCTTGTCCGAAAGCAACTTACTTCGAGAGTTGGAGCTTCACCCTAGACGTCCCTCAACAGTTGCACACTGCCTGCAAAATAGTTTCTACATCTGCACTCACAGCCTTTGTCAGAGGCTTGAGGACACAAGTGGAAAAGCAGACCTGGAGGGTGTCCCCCAGCTTGCAAGTGGAGTGGTATTCTGGGTACCTTCTGACTTAGAATACTGTTACGTTCTCAGTGCCCAGTACCCAGCTGTTGAAAGCTTGCCTGTAGGCGTGCTTCCGTGTGCGAGTGAGTTCAGGGAAGGACCCTCCGCATTCTGACTGCCACGTAGACGTAGGTCCCAGCATTCCTTATGTTAGGTGCGGAAGAGGTGTGTGAAGAGCTGTGGAAGTGAACGGATTCTCCTCAAGTGTATTGATCTCAAGGGGACATTGCAAAGTCCTTGTTCAATGAGAGTGTAGCTCGGCCCCTGGGTTCCAAATCAAAGTTTTTAGCGGGAAAATTTCCCCCGCAAAAAGAAAACATTCCAGGGGTGGGTTATGGAGTTCCCCTTAAAAAACCCGGGCCAGCACGTTTCCCGGGGTGTTTTTTTTCCTAACGGGCCCCTACCCTTTCAAGGGGGCCCGTTTGCCTGGAAGGGGTTTTTTTTTTGAGGGGGGGGTAAGTGGAAAGCCCCGGCCCCAAACAAAAAAATAGTCCCACCCAAAAGGCTCCAACCCCAGCTTTTTCCCTGCTTTCATGGGGTTGAGCTGGGTGCGACACCCAAAGTGCCTACGAGAGAAAGTTTACCTAAACCCCGCCCTTGCCCAAAAGCAACTTATTTTGGAAGGGTTTGACCCTCACCCCCCGTCCCTAACAGTTGGGCCATGTGCAAAAATTATTTTCCCTACATTTTGCACCAAAAAGCCGTTTGTCAGATGCTTAAAATTTTTCCAAAAAACCAAAGTGGAATAAGAGACCTGGAGGGTGGTCTCATGCAGGGGGAGGGGTTTTTCCTGGGTCCCCTCCTTTTGTCTTAGAACACTTTTACGTTCGGGTTTTTCCCCGGAGGAATGCAGTACTTGGGTTGGTTTTTTGGCTTTGTTTCCTTTGCGAGCTGAATTCAGGGCAGGCCCCCCGTTTGACTCCCCAAAGGACTTTAGTTCCCGCACCCTTTATTTTTGGTGCCAAAAGGGTTTTGTGAAGAGCACGTCCCAAAGGGGCCCGGTTTTCCCCCTAAAGGTGTTCGATCTCAATGCAGAGATTGCAAACGCCCTTGTACAATGAGGTTTTAACCCTGGGGTTCTAGCCCCCTCAAAGGGTTAGCAGACTTTCTGCCAAATTTAATAAAATTTTCCGGGGGGGAAGGTTGGGTTTATGGACTGCCCCTCCAAAATCCTCCCGAAACTTAACCCCACCCCTCCAAACCCGGGCCTAGCGCCAAATGGGTGCCCTAAAATCGTTGTGGGGGAGGTAAAAAGGGGAAAGCCCCGGCCCACAAGATAGGGCATCCAAGTTAAAACCCTAGCGATTTCCTAGAAATTTTGTGTGACCCCGGGTTTGCTTTTCTTTTAATTTCCTTAAGAGAAGTAGGAAGCCTTGCCCGAAGCATTTTACTTGGAAAAGGGTTGTGTCCCCCCAGTCTTCCAGTTGAAACCCCTACCGCGGGAAAGTTTTTCCCAAACATCTGCACCACTGCCGTTTGTCATTCCCTTGTCGACCCCAATTGGAATAAGCACCCCTGGAGGGGGGGTCCCTCCAGTTGGCAAGGGGGTTTTTGGGTTTCCTCCGGGTTAAAAAAATCTTGTTCTCAGTCCCCGAGGAATAGGTAGTTGAAAGGGTTTTTAGGCGTGTTTCCCTTGTGCGGCTAAGTTGGGGAAATAACCCCCCGCATTCTTATCCCCGTAGACTTTAAGGCCCCAGCCCCCTTATGTTGGGGGCGGAAAAAGGGGGGTTGTGTGAAGACCCTGTGGAAGTGACAGGATTGTCTAAAGTGTAATTTTGTCTAAATTGCAGACTTTGCAAAACGCCCTTGTTAAATGAAGAGGGGGTAGTCGGTCCTAAAAACCCCATCAAAGTGTTGGGAGGCATCTCCCGGCAAAGCATCACATTCGGAGATTTGGGTTAAATGGATTTTCCCCCCCACTTTGCCGGCAAAAACACGCGATTTAAAGGGCCTTCTCCAAATTGGGGTGACTGAAGTTTTGGGGAGCGAAATTGGAAACCCCGGCCCAAAAAAATTGTCCCACCCAAAGTCAACCCAGCGATTTTTTTAGTATTTCTTTTTGTGACCCGGGTGGGGATACCTTTAAGGCCATCAAGAAAGCAAACCCTGAACGCCTTGGGGGGAAAAGCAATTACTTCGGGGGGGGTTGGAGCAACCCCCCTTCCCTCACAGTTGACACTGCCTGCAGAAATATTTTTCCTACACTCACCACCACCCGTTTAAAAGGCTTGTTAGGAAAACCAAAGGGGGAAAAAGCAGACCGGAGGGCGTCCCCAGCTGCGTGAGTGGTTTTGGGTACCCCCTGGTTTAAAAGGAAAAATGTTAAGTTTCAGTCCCCGAGGAACGCGTGGGGAAAGCGGGCTTGTGGGGGTGTTTCCCTTTGTGTAAGCTGGTTCGGGGCAGGACCCCCCGAATTTGATGCCCGGACGTGGGCCCCCAGACCCTTATGTTAGGTGGGAAAGAGGTTTTGTAAAGAGCATGGGGAAAAGGGGACAGGATTGTCCTCAGTGAAAAACGGGCCAATGCAACATTGCAAAGCCCAGGGTTAAAAGGAGTGTACTGGGGCCTAGCCCCCATCAAAGTGTCTCCCAAAAACTGCCTCAAACATACCCCTTTCCGAAGGGGCTTAGGGACTTCCCTCCCACATCCTCCCTGCACCTACACCCCTCCCCCACCCAAACCCCGAGGGGCCTGAAGGGTGTAGGGTAAGGGGAAATCCGGCCCAAAAGACAATGCACCCAAAACCAACCCACGATTTCCCTAGTTTTCCGGGGAGCCAGTGCACCCCTAAAAACGAAAAACTACTAAACCCCTTTTCCCAAAGCAATTACTTGGGGGGGAGTACCCCCTCCCCTCCTTTCCCCCAAAACCCTGCAAAAAGGTTTTCCAACACTCCCCACACCGTTTTTCAAGGTTGTGGACCCCAAGTGAATAACAGACCTGGAGGTGTTTTTCCACTGCTGGGGGTTTCTGGACCTCCGGGGTTTAAAACCTTTACGTCCAGGCCCGGGGAACGCACCTTAAACGGGTTGTCGTCTTCTTGTGACGATTGACGGACCCCCCCCACACCCCAGACTAGGTCCAACCTTATGTTAGGTCCCCAAGTGGTTGGGGGAAGAGCATTTAAGTAAAATTTTTCCTCAATTTATCTGATCTAAATGCAACATTGCAAAGCCCTTTTTCTGAAGGTCCGCCTACCCCACAAAGGGTCACAGACCTGCCCAAAGCATACACATTCCAAGTTGGGTTATGGACTGTCCCCCCACATCCTCCCAGTCACCCCCCCCCAAACCCGGGCCAACCCCGTGCTGCCTAAGTTTTAGAGGTAAGTGGAAAACCCCGGCCCAAAACTATGCATCCAAGCTAAAACCCAGCGATTTCCTATTTTTCCCCTTTGACCCAGGGCCATCCTAAGTGCCATACGAAAAAACCACTGAACCCCTGCCCCAAAAGCAACTTACTTCGAAAATGACCACCCTCATCCCTCACATTGCACACCCCGCAAAAGAGTTCCAACCGCACCACACCCCGTTTGTCAAGCTTGTGAACGCAAGGAAATAAGAAACCCCCGGAGGGGCCCAGCCATGGAGTGGTTTCGGGGTTATTTTCCTTTTAGAAATGTACTTTCCATCCCCCAGAACCACTATTAAAAGCTCCCCCCCCCCTTGTGGGGCTCCCCTTGGAGCTATTTCGGGGAGGACCCCCCCCCATTCTGCTGCCCAGACGTGGTCCCACACCTTATGTTAGTGGGAAGATTTTGAAACATTGGAAGTGCAGATTCTCCTCAAGTGACCATCTCAAAGCAGACATTAAAAAAT
>NC_054828.1:9759109-9765798 GCF_018345385.1 Vulpes lagopus | reverse complement strand
CACACGTGAGGCCCAGGTGGGGACCAGAAATCACCAGGTATAGGGGAGGCCCTTGAAAGAACCGAAGTCAACTGTTCAAGTGAGGCGCAGGTGCAACCAGAGTCAGAAGTCCACATCAGGCCATAGTGGTTCACGCACCAGTCAGCGGAGACCCAGAGGGGACCAGAGTCACCTGTCCAGGTGAGGCTCAGATTGTGGAAACACAGTACCGGTCCCAATTATGCCCAGTTGAGGACCAAGTTAACCAGGGCCAGGTGAGGGCCCAGAATGGGGATCATGATCACCAGTTCCAAGTGAGGCCCAGTGGGGACCACCGTCACCATATCCAGGGTAGCCCAGGTGCAACAGAATCACCAGGGTCCAGGTGGGGCCAGGTAAGGACCAGAGTATTACCACGCGAAGTGAGTCCCAGGTGGGGAACACCATAAACCATGTTCCAATGATGCCCATCTCAGGACAAAGTCACCAGTCCATTTGAGGACCAAGTGGTGACAGATCCCCAGGTCCAGGGGAGGCCCAGGTGGGATACTCTGAGTTTACCATTTAAAGGTGATCCAAAGGACAGCACGGTCACCAGGTCTAGTGTGGTTCCAATGTGAGAACCAGATCACCAGGTACAGTGAGGCCAGAGGGAACCAGAATCACGGGGTCCAGAAAGTGCCAATGGGACCACAGTTCACCGGGGGGGGGGGGTGCAGTCCAGTGAAAACCAAGCTGATGACCAGAATTCACCATATCGCCAGGTTGAGCACTCGGGTAGGGGGACAGGAGTCACCAGGCACAGGATAGGCTACAAGAACAGCATACACCAGGTCCACGTGTGGTTCAAGTGGAAACCAGAGTCAACCAGGTCCAGGTGAAGCCCAGGCGAAGGACCAATTAAATGTTCCAGATTAAACTTGGGAAACAGACAAACATATCCTGATGATGCCCAGGTGATACAAGAGGTCCACCAGTCCAGTGAGTGCACGTGAGGACCAAGTCACTCCTTGTCCATGTGATACCCAGGATGAAACCAGATTCACCAGGTCGCAGGTAAAGAGGCACAGTGGAACCAGCACCTGGTCCTGGTGAGACACAGTGGGGACAAAGTCATAAGACCAGTTTGAAGACCAGGTGGGAACATAGTACCAGGTCCAGTGAGGCCAAACAAAGTACCCAGAGGCACAAGACCAGCTGAGGCCCAGTTGGGGACTGGAAGTGACCAAGTATAGGTTTAGGTAAGAAGGACCACCACAGTCATAAAAACAACAGCTAGTGAAAACTGGCTTCTAGGATGCTTCCTTGTGAAGCTGAGCTCAGGGCAGACCCTGCCCACATCCTGGCTACCTGCAGACATCACCTCCTATCATCCTAAGTGAGGTGCTGGGAATAGGTTGGTGAAAAGCATGTGGAAGTGTCTGGCCGTACTCAAGTGAATCTGAATCAATACAGGATTTCCAACAGCCTTGTTCAATGAGAGTCATGCTAGTTTCTATCATCCCCCTGTAGGAGTGGACAAAGCAACATGTACCTACAAGGCATTCACCTTTCTGAAGAGTTGAGCTTATGCCTGTCCCTCCCACAACCTGACTGCCTGTACGGTTTCGCTTCACAGAGTTCGTTCAACGAAGAACAGGACAGAGAGAGAAACCAGTTGGACATTGCTTGTCACTTTCACACCTCCCGGAGAGCTTCAGCCACATCCTGCAACCTTACACTGCTGGCGACATTTCACGGCCTTAAGAACGAAGCAACTGGAAAGAGGCACTGAAGGCATGCCTTACCTTGAGAATATGATTTCAAGGCAGGACCCACCGCATCATGACTGCGGTAACGTAGCTGCCAACAACCTCATTTTAGGAGCATGGAGAGGTTGTCAGAAATCATGTGGAAGCACAGGGCTGTACTCAGTGTATGTGAGTTTAATACAGCGATTGCCAACGTCCCTGTCAACTAGAGTGTAGCTAGGTTCAAACCTCCCTGTATAAAGTGGGGGCGGACATCTCCTCCCAGGCCATACACCTCCTGAGATTTAGCTTATGGCCGGCCCTCCCACATCCTGCCTGCAGGTACACCTCGCTCCTAACAGGCCTAGGCACGATGCGGACTGGAAGTGTTGTAGAGTAAGTGGAAAGTCCCCCGCCCAAAAGACTAGTGCCTCCATGCACAATCCAGCGATTTCCTAGTAATTCCATGTTTAGCCCAGGTGCTACATCCTAAATTCCATACAGAGAAGCTAGCTGACGCTATACCCAAGGCAACTTACTTCGAGGAGGTTGAGCTCCACCTCAGTCCCTCACAGTTGTCACACTGTCCTGCAGAATGATTTCGAATGTCTGCACCACAGCCTTTTTGTCACAAGCTTGTGAGACGCAAGTGGAATACGCAGACCTGGAGGGTGTCCTCCAACTGCAGTGGAGTGGTATTCTATGTACAACCTCCTGGCTTTAGAGACTGCTACGATATCAACTGCCCTAAGACACGCAGCGAGTTTTAAACCTGGCTGTAGGCATGCTTCCTTGTGCGAGACTGAGGTCAGGGGCAGGACCCACCCGCATTCCCTTACTGCCGGTAACATAGTTCCCAGCATCCTTATGTTTAGTCGCCGGAAGAAGCTTATGTGAAAAGCATGTGGACGTGACGAGGATTCTCCTCAATTAACTGATCTCAATACAGACATTGCAAACGTCCAATGCTAAGTGTGCTCGTCCTAGTTCCCAACAAAGTGTCTAAACAGACATCTGCCTGCTAAGATACACAATTGTGAGAGGTGAGCTTATGGAGCGTCCTCCCCACATCCTTCTGCAGTACAACCCCGCACCCCTAACAGACCTAGCCCCGATGCGTGCCTGAATGTTGGGATAGGTAAGTGGAAACTTCCCGGCCCACAAGACTAGTGCATCCAAGCTCAATCCAGCGCATTCCTACTATTTTCCTGTGTGAGCCAAGTGCTGCATCCGAAGTGCCTAACAAGAAGCTAGCTGACGACTTTTACAATAGCAACTTACTTCGGAGAGTTGAGCTCATCCCTCAACCCTCTCAGTTGCAAACTGCCTGCAAAAGAGTTTCCCATCATCTGCAAACCAGAGCCGTATGTCCAGAGCTTGTGGACGCAGTAGAATAAGCAGACCCGGATGGTGTCTCCAGCTGCGTGGAGTGATCTGCTGAACCTCCTGGCGCTAGAATACGCTAAAGTTCTCACGCCCTAGTTACACGCTAGATGAAAAAGCTGGCTTTTAGCATGCTTCGTGTGCGAGCGAGGTCAGAGCAGACGCGCGCCCGCATCTGACTGCCTGAGACATTGGTCCCAGCATCCTCTGTTTAGGCGCCCAGAAGAAGGTTGTTAAAAGCATGTGGAAGTGACAGGATTCTCCTCAAGTGTATATGATCTCAATACAGACATTTGTCAAACGTCCTTTTCAATGAGAGTGGAGCTCGGTCCTAGCACCCATCAATATAGTGTCGTCCAATATCTGCCAGCAAAGCATACACACTGCCGAGAGTTGAGCTTATGGAATTCCTCCCACTATCCTGCCTGGCCGGTACAACCGCGCTCCTAACAGGCCTGACCCTGATGCTGCCTGAAGTGTTGTGAGAGGTAATGGACACTTCCCGGCCAACAAGACTACTGCTCCAAAGCTCAATCTAGCGTTTTTTCTTGAATTTCCTGTGTGACCAGTGCTACATCCTAAAACTGCCATACGAGGAAGCTAGCTGAACCCTTGTCCAAAAGCAAGTGTCGTCGGAGAGTTGAGCTCACCCTCAGGTCCCTCACATGCAAACTGCCTGCAAAAAAGATTTTCCAACATCTACACCGAGCTTTGTCCCAGAGGCTTGTGAGACGCAAGTAGAATAAGCAGACCTGAATGGTGTCCTCCAGCTGCAGTGGAGTTGGTATTCTGATACAGGCTTGCTTAGAAAACACTGTTACCTTCTCTGTGCCCTAGGAACGCAAGTAGTTGAAAGCTGGCCTTGTAGCATCTTCCTTGTGCGAGCTGAGTTCAGTAGCAGGACCCTCCCTAATCCCCGGACTGCCATAGACATAGGTCCCAGCATCCTTATGTTATGCGATAGAAGAGGTTATGGGAAAAGCATATGGAAGTGACAGACCCTCCTCAATGTATCTGATCTCAATCAGACATTGCAAACGTCCTTGTTCAATGAGAGTGTACTTGTCCTAGCACCCATTAATAAAAGTCTTCAACATCCCTGCAAAGCATACACACTTCCAAGAGTTGAGCTTATGGACTGTCCTCTTTTCTCCCCCACATCCTGCCTGCAGTTACACCGCGCTCCTAAGGGGCCAAGCCCCCGATGCCGTCCTGAAGTGTTGTCAGAGGTAGTGGAAAGTCCCGCCCCACAAGATTAGTGGCATTCCCATCTCTATCAACAAGTTGCCTCCTAGATTTCCTTTGTAAGCCGGTGCTACATCCTACGTTCCATACGAGAGAAGCAAGTCTGAACGCATTGTTCCAAAAAGCAAATTTACTTCTGGGAGAGTTGAGCATGAATCCGCCTCTCAGTGCTCACAGTTGCATCCCTGCCTGCAAAACGAGGTTTCCAACATATGCACCAGAGCCGTTTCTCAGAGGCATCTGAAGACCAAGTGGAAAAGCAGACCTGGCTGGGGTCTTCAGATGTATTGAAGTGTATTCTGGGTACCACCTAGGCTTATAGAGTCCTGCTAATCGTTTACAGTGCCCTAAGAATGCCAGCTATTGAAAGCTGGCTTGTAGGCATGATTCCTTGTGCGAGCTGAGGTGAGGGCAGGACCCTCCCGCATCCTGACGCGCACGTCGACATAGGTCCCACCAAGCCTTATTGATCAGGTGGCCGGAATGTGGTTGTGGAAAAGCAAGTGGAAGGGACAGACTCTGGCTCAAGTGAATCTGAGTCCAATACAGACATTGCAAATGTCCCTTGTTCAATGAGAGTGTAGCTCGGTCCTAGCACCCATCAATAATTGTCTCCCGACATCGCCTGCAAAGCATACAACGCTTCTGAGAGTTGAGGCTTAAGGACGTGTCCCTCCACATACCTGCCTAGCATTACACGCGCTCCTAACTGCCATAGCCCCGATGCTGACTGAAATGTGTTGTGAGAGGTAAGTGGAAATCCCGGCTCCCGGGCCACAAGAACTACGCATCCAAGCACAATCCAGCGAATATCCTAGTATTTCCTTTGTGAGCCAAGTGCTGCAATCCAAAGTGCCATACGAGAGAAGGCTAGCTGAACACCTTGTCCAAAAGCAACTTACTTCGGGGTGTTGAGCTCACCCCTCGAGTCCCTCACAGTTCACACGTCCTGCAGAAATTTTCCAACATCAGCACTACAGCGGTTTGTCAGAGGCTTGTTAGACCAAGTGAATAAGCAGACCTGGAGGGTGTCTCCACTCAGGGGAGTGGTATTCCTGGTTTTTTTAAAAACCTCGCTGGCTTAGAACAATGTTTACGTCTTCAATTGCCCAGAACGCAGCTAGTTGAAAGTTGGCTTGTAGCGTGCTTCCTTGAGGGAGCTGAAGGTGAGCGCAGGACCCGTCCCGCATCCTGACCTGCACGTCACATAGGTCCCCCAGCAATCCTTAATGTGTTAGTCGCTGAAGGAGGTTGTGTGAAAAGCATGCGGAAGTACAGGACATGAGCTCAAGTGAATCTGAGTCCAATACAGACATTGGCAAAAACGTCTGTTCACTGAGATGTAGCAGCACGGTCCTAAACCCATCAATAAGTGTCCTTCCCGCATCTGCTGCAAAGCATACACCCTTCCGAGAGTTGAGCTTATGACTGTCCCTCCCACTTCCTGCCTGCGTGGTACCACCGCTCTCCTAACAAGCCAGCCCCGATGCGTCCTGATGTTGTGAGGGATACGTGGAAAAGTCCAGGCCACAACACTATTGCATCAAAGCTCAATGCTACTAGCGGTTTTTTAGTATTTCCTGGTGAGCCAGGTGTTACAGTCCTAAGTGCCATCGAGAGAAGCTAGCTGAATCGCCTTTGTCCAAAGGCAACTTCTTACGGAGGGTTGAGCTACGCTCAGTCCCTCACAGCAGTTGCACACTGCCTGAAGAAAAATTTTCCAACATCTGCACCAGAGACGTTTTGTCAGAGGCTTGTGAAGACACAAGTGGAATAAGCAGACCTGAGGGTGTCTTCCAGCACAGTGGAGTGGTTTCGCTGTGAACCTACTTGTCTTAGAATACTGCAACGTTCTCAGTTCCTAAGAACGCAGCTGATGAAATGGTTGAAGGCATGCATCCCTGTGCGAGCTGTGGTCAGGGCAGGGCGCCTCCCACATCCTGACTGCACGTCGACTTCTTCCCAAAATCCTATGTTAGGCGCCGGAGAGAGGTTGTGTGTAAAGCATGTGGAATTGCCAGGACTCTGCTCAAGTGAATCTGATTCCAATTACAGACATTGCAAACGTCCTGTTCAACGGGTTGAGATTGTAGCTCGGTCCTAGCACCCTTCAAAAAGTTGTCTTCCCAGACCAACTCCTGCAAAGCATACACACTTTCCGAGAGTTGAGCGTATGGACCTGTCCCTCCCACAATCCTGCCTGCAGGTACAAAAACCCCGCTCCTAATATGCCTATCCCCGATGCGTGGCCTGAAGTTTTTGTTGAGAGGTAAGTGGAAAACTCCCGCCCACAAGACAATTGCCTTCCAAGCTCAATCCAGCGCATTCCTACTATTTCCTGTGTGAGCCAGG